>NC_056739.1:312760175-312787675 GCF_019279795.1 Protopterus annectens
ACACTTACCATAAATGTAGATGTTCGAGTGTATTCACTGTTGCAGTCCTGGTTACCCTCCCTCCAGTCCCCTGACTTCTCTTAGCTATACTTTTCTTCTTGTTTAGTGTATTTCAGCTTTTGGTGTATTTGCTTTTTGTTGGAGGTGTAATCTAACATATAATTGCTTTCCATTGTGGGGGCACCTGACATCTGGGGAAGAAAAACTGATGTAATGGCATCGGCTGCATGTTTTATACCCATGACGACCTGACATCATGGAAGAAGAGATAGCATCTGATGCAGGAATCCAAGACTTTGATATTCAGGCCGGCTGAGGGCTACCTGCAGGCAGAAAATGTAATGACTGCAACAGTGAATACACTTGAACATCTAATTTTATGGTAAGTGTACACAACTGTACTTTTTACGGATTGTAGTCCACCATCTTCCACTGCACTTAATCAGTGACTGCAATTATATCTAATCACAAAATTGTTTCTGAACTTGAGCTATATTTTCTGAATATGCTACTGATGGTGCTGCAGTCATTTTTGCAGTTTGCTTATTCAAATGCATATAATGTGGAGCTTCTCCCTCAGGACCTTTGCTAATAAGGAGCTTTTCCCAGTTTGATAATTACAATAAACACATTCAGGTAAATAGAGTGGAATATCTCAAATGGAAAAATCAGTTTAGCTGGATAATGTTGCAATGTGCTTTGATGGTGAATGGAAGGTGGTGGTAGGAATTTCTGTAGTAGTAGCATCTTATGGCCATATATAACACAGGTTAAGTGAACCTGAAATTCAGTTAGTAAGAATAACACGTGGAGGTGGTGTTTATTATACTAATGAATTAATGAATTGTCACAAAGTTTAATTTGTGGAGCCTGAGTTTACATACAACTGACAAGTGAACTGTCTGTGGGGGAGGGATTTGCAGCCTTCACTCCATGAGGTTTTTATTGCTAATGGTGTATACAAAGGAGTTACTTTCTGCAAGCAATTTCCCCAAATTTTAATCAAACCCATACTGTAGCCTTTCTTCACAAAGCAAATAGCAAAAGTAAAAAAAAAAAAAAACATGATTGCCATAAAGCTAAATTCACAGATTGATGTAATTGCACAACAGATATATATCAGCATTGACCACATGTTGAAGTTCTGTACCTGAATTATTGAAAGTTTGCAAAGTTATGAGCAAATAATTTACCTGATGAGGAATGATTCCTTGATCTTTTAACCACTTTGACCCTCCCCATTCAAAGAGAACTTAAATTTCATAGATGATTGTATTACCTTGTGTATGCATGTGTGTTTGAAATGGAGAATTAATGTAGTTAGTAATTTTCCAGTCTGTGAAAGGCTTGCATTGATCTGTGATCTGGCCATGAGGAATACCTTGCCAAAAGCACTCTTCCTTTGCATCTTTGGAAATAACTAGGAATGCAGTTACTGCCTTTCACCACTGTGATTTTAGGTGTCATTGCTAAGTACACTGACTAACCACCCTGACCTAGGACTAACGTGAAGGCACTGTTTCATGTAGAACTGACCATTTCAGTTTCTGAGAACTTTAGCCTTGCATGGTTTGTAATTGCTTTGGTTGCACTTTTTGATGGAGATTTAATTCGGTATGATTCAGGAAAAATCCACCAGCACTCTTCTTTTACATCTTTGGAAGTAACTAGTAACACGTGATCCCTTTGACCACAGAAGCCTTTAAAGAAAACAACAAAAAAATCTTTATTGCATTGTCTGTTGTAGCAGTAGTAATTACGTCTCTGAATTTTTGCTGCAGAAGGCCGATCAGTCACACTTTCCTCCCTCCTCCTACCTGGATATAACTTTGTTAATTGTATAAGGGGGATATCTGCCATCTTGAGTTGTTTCTTGCCATAATTTTAGGACAGTTTAGATACATGTTGTACTGTTGTTCACCAGTCCATTGGTTCAGCCTAATTTCCATAGTTTTTACATAAGTAGCTTGTTGAGGAGCTATTTTTGTGTGTCTGGTTAAGCTGCACATGCTTGCATCTACTGCACTTTTTTGGGCATCAGGTATAGATGTCAGTGATTAGTTTCCAGGTGCATTTTGTGCAGGAAACTGATCCCACATAAACTTCAACACCCAGTGTTTGCTGTGTTTGGAACGTAAAGCACATCATCCATAAATGTTCTCACTGAGAGAGAGAGAGAGAGTGAGTGAGTGAAAGAGAGAGTGTGTGGGTCTCTAAGACCATCTGAACCAAAAAAAAGCTATAAGCCATGATCAAGGCTGCTGTCTCATCATCTGAGTTTATCATGGACACCCCTTAAGGAGAAAAGAGAAGTGCCCATGAGAGGAGGGCATTATCTTTTTGGCAAGAACTTCAGTTCTGGGGAGGTGCATTCAGACCCTCCCAATCCTGACATCTGTAGATTGGATGAAGTCAGTGGCATTGCCTCTTAGGAGGCCACCACATGTACCGATGTCACCAGGTTCTCCTGAGCTGAAGTCCTTCTGTTGTAGATTTGTCCAGATGTCTCCGCGTGAGCACTTGGCTCCAACAACCACATATTGATTTCTCAGGGTGAGGGTAACATTTCCTTGGTGGTGGTATGCAAAAAAGTCCCCATTTCAAAGACTGAGTTCACTGTCATTGGCATGCATACAGGGACTTCAGAGGAAGGCACTACCAGATCAAAGATCAAGTCAAACAGGTGGGGATACCCACCATCTTGACTCTGTATGAGCTCTGTAGAGCTTCTTCTTCCCCTTTTGTATGCCAAGCTTTGTCTGAAGGTTTAATGAAGCTTACTCAGGATAAGAACCTTCAGCCACCTTTAGAAAAGGAGCCGGTGTCAGTTGGCCATCACCTTAAAAAGAAGGTTAACCCTCCAAGGAGTCAAGATTCCTCTAATAAAAAGAGGTAGATTAACTGATCTGTATGATCAAAGTTCTTCCCTGACACTTATGAGTCAGATACTGAGGTTGCCTTTACTTCCCCACCAGAGGATTTCCAACATGGGGATAGTTTTAACAGAATGAAAGACCATTTCATATGCATGTCTAAGGAGTTCTGAGATGCTCAGAAGAGATGCAGAGACCTTCTGGGCTTAACTGTGACAAACGTCATACCAATAGCTTCACTGACAAAATCTTTGCAGAGGATTCATGTAGTAGTGTGTCATCAGAGCCAGGTTCCCATTGCCCTACTCCTAGGAATCCATTCAGTTTTTACCATGTTGTGGATCCCTGCAAATGTGGTCAGAAAAATCTGTTAATGATCTGGCCATGATGTTCATGGAAACAATCAAGATGTCACCTAGGGCTTCAGCCAAAAGCTGACATCTCCGTAATAAGGAAAGTAAAGGACTGGATTGCTTTGATAAGTAGTACACATCAGCTGCCTTGGCCTTCAACTCTGTGTTGCCAACATGCATGTTAAAATTTCAGGGGATACTGCTCTTTCATTTAAAACACAAGGCTGAAGAAGTACCAAGCATAGCACTCCATCACATGCAGCTTTGCTGCTTTTGATATATTCAGTAGGGCAGCAGCTTCAGGGTCAGTGATGAGGAGTGATATCCACCAGAAGTCTGCCATACAACTGCATAATTCCTCACTTGAAAAGTTGCTGTTCAGGCCCTCTACAGAGTAGGTGTTTAGAAATTTGGAGGAAAAGGGCAAGACAATGCAGTGAGTAAAATAGTTTTATTCTCGCGTTCCCACCTATAGCAAAAATTAACCCCACCAAAAGTTGCTCCTTTCAATGGAGGATGAGCAAAGGAAAATGACAAAATTGTTATGACTAAAAAGAGAAGCCTGGAGGCCCTTGGCTAAGACACCAAGATGGAAGAGCTATGACTCAACATAACTTATCACCCTCCTGTCCCACTAACTCCATTGGCCCTTCCAAACCCCACCATCCAAAAAGCTGGAGGCTGTCTAAGCTATTTTGTAAAACAATGGGGGGGGGGGGGTCACAAAAAGTATCTGGGTGTTGAAAATCTGAGCTCAAGGTTATAGAGTACATTTCATAAAACTTCCAGGAATCCATCTTCTTCTTCTTCTTGTCTCTTCTCTTCTCAGAGAACAAGGACACTTAGTGCCACTGTAGTCACAAGAGCTCTTTTAGCCAGGGGTGCCATAGAGACGACAGCCAGACTCTTCTCAAAAATTCATCACTATTGCAGCAGTGGATAATATGATCAACACAGTACAGTTGCATTAGGAACTTACGATAGCTGATGATTGTCTACTGTTACAGTAACATTTCCTTCCCTCAGCTCCCCCTTTACATTCCTCTCAGTTGGCTTTGGTATACACTCATTGCCAGACCTTGCCTTTCTACACTATCACCTTTACAAGGCACATTTCCACCCCAGGTTGACCTAGTGTTTGTAAAAGCAGCTTGGAGGGTACTTTCTGTTTTAGCATCCTTGTTATCCGGCCCATTTAATACAAGCACCTTTTCGTGCTGTGGTCTCAGACCTTACCACTACTGGGAACCAAGGTAAGGAAGAACCAAAGAAGGTACAGGGGGATGTTCCTGTTAAACCACTGATATGCTGACATCTAAATGGGAGGGCATTTGCACAGCCAGGGTGGGGAAAGGTGGAAAGCTCTGGAAGTCAGGCAAAACATTGGGTCTTCAGTGGCACAATTCCTAAGAAGTTATCAGTGTGCAATAGTGGACATAAAAGTGTACAATTATACTAGGTTTTTAACACAGCTGTAATTTCCTTCAGTTACTAACCTTATTAAATATGTATATCCAGACCCCCCTTTTTCCCATTTCTGCACATGGGGTCATTGTGTCACATATACTGACTATCATCTAGAGTGAATGTTCACATCTTAGGTTGGCTAGCCCTGCCACAGACCAACCTTATTCAATATTTTCTGGTATCAATATAAAAATATGCTGTTAATGGTGTCTGTGGAGTTCTCCCTGCTTGTAAACCAGACACTGTAAAACAGCTGTTAAGGAGAAATGCCTTTCCTGAGTGAAGTACTGCATTGTGGGGGAGCAGTATGATCTTTTTTTGAGTTTCTGATGGTTCAGACTAACTTTATATGCTACATTACACAACTATGCAAGCTGTGAGCTGCATGAACTGTAGGTGTGAGGGTTCCCTTGGGACAGGCTGTTTGCTCTGCTGTAGATCGTCTGGTTAATGATGCGAGCTTGCTTTACTGTACAAGTTGACAAATCAAAGAAGTCTGGGGTAGTTCATCTGTGAAGCAGCTTGAGGTATGACTTGGAAAATAAAAACTAAAAACAAAAGTGTGCAGCTTAAAAAGAGAATGCATGCTATCAACTATCCACATAAGAACACAAGTTGTCTTTCAGTACTTTGTAATTAGTGAAGTTAAATGAATGTCATATGTTTCTGATCAATAACTTGTGAACAAGTTCAAGGTTTGTGTCCAGACTGCCAAGCTTAAAACAGAAACTGTTAACATAGGATGTTCTTTGTGTTTCACTGTTGCAGTCATCACATTTGGGTTATCTGCTTGCAGTAGCCCTCAGTCGGCCTGATTAACAAAGTCTTGGGTCCTGCGTCAGTTGATGTCCCTTCTTCCATGACATCAGCTCATCAGGGGTATAAAACATGCAGCCGACACCATTACATCAGTCTTTCTTGCCGTGCAGTGCCCGAAGTAGAAGCAGTTCACAAGTGCCGGATGGCTGACTCCTGAAATTTTCATTTTCGAGTTTCAGAACCGAAGTCTTCAACTAAAGCTAAGTACCCTATTGGGGAAACTTTTTCTTGCTCCTTACCAATGTCAGTAAAAGTTAATAATTGCATTTCTTGTGGAAAGCAAATACTTCACAAAGATTTTCATTCGTACTGTATTCCTTGCCTAGGCCCTGACCATGACGTACCTTGCTGTCGGTTTTGTGCTTTATTTAATCAACGCACTATCCGTCATCGGTATATTTTCGCCTGTAAATATTTCGGTTCTCTGTTCAATTATCCAGAAATGTCATTGGTAAGCCATCCGACTGCCGGAATTCTGAAAAAACGCTAAGATAAAGACAGGGTCTAGGTCCAAAGCTGCCGACTATGCTTCTCCTAAGCCAGAAGCCAGTTCGCCAGTACTCAGTGAGGTGCTTTCGCAGCCCCTGATACCCGCTACTTCTGATTCTCAGGCCTCTGCTGAGACCCATTCAGTGTCTGGTATGCCGCGAGATGCATCAACTGTGGAACCTGTGGATGTATCTACCTTGGATGGGTCCGGAGCCGCTGTGCAGGCACCGGCTTCTGAGGGTGTATTCAGGCCTATGGACTTGCATATTAAACCGACGCCTCTTTCTTCTTTAAGGCCTAAACCTCGAACCATGCCTAGAAAACTGATGCCAAGGGTGCATGCTCAGGCCTCTATGCCTAAAAAACAAATGACAAAAATGGCTGAAGATCTTATAACTTTAATCAGGGGAAGCCAGCCACCCTCTTCTAAGAGACCTAGGACTGAAATTGTTTATGAATCTTCTGACCAGGATTCTGATTTTTCTGATTCTTCTGATGATCTGTATTGACCCTTATCTACTTATGAGGATTCTGATGCAGAGGACTCTATTCCCTCTGCTTCCCCTCCAAAGGATTTTTCTTTTCGGGAACCCTTATGTACTCTAAGGGAGCATTTCCATTGGGAAAGCCAGGATTTTTCTGATTCGAAAAAGAGGCTTAGAGATTTCTTACTCTTGCCTCAGCATAGGCCTTTAGCTTTACCTCCTGTACTAGACATTGTTGATGATGCCTTTTTGGAATCTAGTTTGGCCCCTGATTCTTTGCCTCCTGCTTCCAGAAAACCTGACAGATATTACAGGGTTCCTGATTCTCACAAGTTCCTTTTTAAAAATCCTGTTGTGGATCCAGAGACTATTTCACAGGGACTCAAGGGCATTAAGGCCTCTACTGCCCTTCTGATAGAGACTCCAGGGCGCTGGATAGATGGGGTAAGAAGGTTTACACTTCTGCAACCTTGGCCATTAGTACAGTATACAGTATGAATGAAAATCTTTGTGAGGTAAACTGTCAGTTTCATATGTTAAAGTATCAATAACATATTATTGGATTGCTTAAACAGAAAATGATGTTGATTCCTGACTGCTGAAAATAAGGAATTACAGGATTTAATGCATTCAGCTGAACAGGTTAGAAAACATACTTTGCAATGTGGGTTTGATTCTTTGGAGGCCTCTTGCAGGGCTGCTGTCACTGGGTCTGTACTCAGAAGGCATGCTTGGCTTAAAGAGCTATCTTTGCTTGATCATGTTAAAGCTAAACTGTTGGATGCTCCCTTAAATCAGGACCGCCTGTTTGGTAACTAAGCTGAGGAAGTTCTTAAAAAGATGGAAGGTAAAGCTAAATCTATGCAAACTGTTAAAGATTTCTTATAAGTTCAGCCTCCACGATTTAGTAGGCATTGGACCTCTAAGAATTGGTCCTTTCTGGCCCCTACCAGGCCTTCTCATTCCAAACCCAGACACAGCAGAAACCCCAGGTTTCAGTCCCAGGGCACGCACAAGACTCAGCAGTGGGAGGCTTCTGCTTCCAAATCTGGGAGTAGTAAGACTCCCCCCTATGGAAAACTGTCTCAATGACTTGATTTTAAAACTTCCAAGCCCTTCTCAACTGAATGCTCCTTTAGGGGGAAAGATTGGACTGCAGGCCAAAAACTGGGAACTCATTACCCAGGACAAATGGGTTTTAAATATAGTGTCCCAAGGATACAGATTTCACTTCCACACATTACCAACGCCAAAAGGTTGGCCAGATCTACCCCCAAATCAGTGGGCAGAAGCTTACAAGCAAATACTCTCTCTTTTAAACATAAAGGCTATTCAAACTATACCAGAAGAGGAAAAAGGACAAGGTTTCTACTTAAGACTTTTACTGGTACCCAGAAAAGACAATTCATGGCGTCCTATTCTGGACCTGTTTACTCTAAACACCTTTTTGGTGATTCCAAAATTCAAGATGCTGACTCTTCACCAGTTGCTTTCTATGTTAGGAAAAGATGCCTGGATGGTAACACTCGATTTAAAGGAAGCAGACCTGCACATCCCAATCAGGGAATCTTGCAGAAGATACCTATGCTTCAAAGCAGGCTACAATCACTACCAGTTCTCTGCACTGCCCTGTGGCTTATCTACTGCGCCCAGGGTATTCACAAAATGCCTAGCCCCAGTCATCGCATTTTACAGGCAAAGAAATATTCAAATATACCCATACCTGGACGATTGTTTAATTCAGGCAGAAAGCCAGGACATACTTTTGAATCATCTGGCCTTTGTACAAAGGGTGCTACCTTGTCTGGGGTACACCATAAACAAAAAGAAATCACACTTGGTACCCTGTCAACAAATCATACTGGGAGAAAGCTTGAATACAACTTCCCAGATGGCTTTCCTCACACCAGAGAAACAAATTCATTTGACAACCTACTTCAAACAAGTGGCCACAAAAACCCTGCTATCTGCAAGGCAAATATTACAAGCCCTGGGGTTCATTGCCTCCTGCATTTGTCTGATTCCATATGCAAGACTGCATATGAGGAAACTACAATGGTATCTAAAAAGCCTATGGTGTCAACATTCTCAGGATCTAGAAGCAATGATTCCTATCATACCTTGTCTACACCTAGAGTTTCTTTGGTGGGCAGAGGCCTGCCACCAAAACAAGGGACTATCATTCCCACCACCCCCTGCCACCCAAACCCTAACAACAGACGCATCAGATTATGCATGGGGGACTCACTTGGCAGGGAAGTGCATTCAGGGCAAATGGAACCCTAGTCAAATGCACTTGCATATCAATCAAAAAGAAATGTTAGCTGTATAGCATGCTCTGACAGCTTTCAAGGACCACATACTTCCAGGACAATTAATGGTAAAGACAGACAACACCACTGTTATGTGGTACATAAGCAGGGGGGTACACATTCTTACCCCCTGTGCAGACTAGCCATGGCATTGTTGAACACAACCCTGAGCTACCAAGCACATCTACAAGCTCAATTCCTGCCAGGAAAACTAAATGCAATGGCAGACTAACTAAGCAGAAACCTCATGGACCCACATGAGTGGAAGCTCGAACCAATGATTTTCAACATATTGACAAGCAAATGGGGGAGCCCAGATATAGACCTGTTTGCCTCCCCCCAGAACTATCAGTTGGACAGATTTTGCACAAAGACTCCCCACAAACAAGCTTGGAAAGTGGATGCTCTGTCCTTCAGCTGGGCCTTTCCTCCTCTGCCTGTGCTCTCCAAAGTACTACTAAAGATCAAACAAGACAAACCACGGATGATTTTGATTGCACCAGGCTGGCCACGCCAACACTGGTACCCCTTCTTGTGCAGTCTGTCACTGTTGGCCCCATGGCACCTGCGTCAGACTCCTACCCTATTGTCTTAGCAGGAGAACCAGATTCTGCGCCCTCAGCTTCATACACTGAACCTAGCAGCCTGGCTAATTACCTAATCTCTCCTTTACCATCCCTCAGTAAACCAGTGATGGATATCATTTTAGAGGCAAGGAGGCCTAGTACTAGAAAATCTTATGCTGAAAAGTGGAAAAGATTCTGTGCCTGGAATCAATCTCAGGGGATGAGCACAGCAGTGCCCAATCTACCTCAGATTTTACAATACTTAACTGAGATGCTTCACAAGGGCATGTCTTTCTCCTCCATCAAAATTCATGCGTCAGCCATTTCAGCTCATTATTACACGGAACCTCCCCTCTTCTCTCATCCACTGCTTAAGCAGTTCCTCAGAGGGGCCAAAAATCTACGTCCACCCAGGAGAGCCCCAACTCCAACCTGGGACCTTAACTTTGTATTGGAAAAGCTCACCCTTCCTCCTTTCGAGACAGCTGCCACTGTGGATTTAAAATTCCTCTCTTGGAAAACAACTTTCCTTTTAGCAATCACTTCAGCAAGAAGGGTATCTGAATTACAGGCCCTCATGGCAGTGGAGCCTTTCATTGTCTTTCATGCAGACAGGGTGTCCCTCAGGACTAATCCCTCCTTCATGCCCAAGGTGGTATCCAGTGTGGCCATTAATCAGTCCATTCATTTGCCAACCTTTTTTCCTAACCCACGGAACAAAGAGGAACGGATACTGCACTCCTTAGACGTGCACAGACAACTTAGATTCTACTTGGACAGGACTAAATCTCAAAGGAAATCTGACCAACTGCTGGTGGCATTTGCTGCAGGGGCAGAGGGGAAGGCTATTTCAAAGCAAACCATTTCCAAATGGATAGGCCATTGCATTAATTTCTGCTACAAGCACCATGGAAAACCTATCCCATAGGGGATCAGACCCCACTCAACCAGGGCTGCATCTACAGCCTTTCTCAGAGGCATCCCTACCAGGGACATCCTAGAAGCTGCTACCTGGAGTTCAGTACATACTTTCACCAAGCATTACCATCTGCCAATTTTCTCTAAATCCAGAGCTGACTTTGCCACTGCAGTCGTGCAGGGCCTTATAGCTGGTCCTAATGCTATCTAAATTCCTCCTCCCATCCTTAGCTTTGGGAATCTACCCAAATGTGATGACTGCAGCAGTGAAACACGAAGAACATAGTACAGTTGTGTACACTTGCCATAAATGTAGATGCTCGAGTGTATTCACTGCTGCAGTCCTGGTTACCCTCCCTCCAGCCCCCTTTCTTCTTTTGGCTGTACCTCTACTCTACTTTACTATGCTCAAAAGCTTTTTGCTGTATTTGCTTTTTTGTTGGAGGTATAACCTTGTATATTTATAGATTTAATTGTTTCCCATTAGGGGGCCACCTGACATCTGGGGCAAGAAAAACTGATGTAATGGTGTCGGCTGCATGTTTTATACCCCTGACGACCTGACGTCATGGAAAAAGGGACAGCAACTGACGCAGGACCCAAGACTTTGTTAATCAGGCCGGCTGAGGGCTATTGCAAGCAGATAACCCAAATGTGATGACTGCAACAGTGAATACAGTCGAACATCTACATTTATGGTAAGTGTACACAACTGTACTTTAAATTTACTTGTTCATAAAAGGTTTTAGTTCCTTTACTGTTTCCATAGAAACTCTTTGAGCATAGCTTTTCAACCTCCCCCTTGATATATTTCATAGTTTTGTTCTTTCTGTTCCTGTAAAATGTGCAAGTTTCTAGCAAATCATTGAGGATCTTTGTCCTTGATTGTTTTGCTAAGGTTCATAGGTGTTTACCAGGCTAATTACCACAAGGACCTTTTTTAAGCCTAGTCATGCATCCAGGGTTGCCAGATTTCCTACTGGCCAGGTAGGGACAAAAAGAAAAAAAGGTCTTTCACGCTAAGTGAAGACCAAAAAAAAAAAAGTCTTTCACGCTAAGTGAAGACCAAAAACACAGAGCTTACTTGTGTTTAATGCGGAACATCAGGCAGTTCTGCATTAAACACAAGTAGCTCCGTGTTTAGAGATTTTTGATTGGCCTGTATGCCGGTATACGAGCCAATCAAAAAATGCAAAATGGAGCTACTTCTGTTTAATACGGTACTGCCTGATGTTCCGTAATAAACACAAGTAGCTACGTGTTTAGCGATTTTTGATTGGCTCGTATGCCGGTGTACGGGCTAATCAAAAAAAAAAACGGAGGCCGTTTTGCCGGGATTTAAACCGGCAGTGCGGGACCCGGGATTGGGTTGCTGATCCCAGGACAATCCCACTCAAACAGGGAAGTCTGGCAACCCTGCATGCATCCCAAATCTCTGACAAGTTCTCATACCCTTGATAAGTGTAAGCATGGGCCTGGGAGATGAACCATTACCAGGTTACCTCTGTCCTTTAGAGACATAGGTGCCAAACCAGGGATGAATTTCTGGTTTCCTATCCAATTGTCCAGGTTGCACTTGAATTGGCCTAGGGAGCAAATGGGGAAGCCTGTTCCATAGAGGGGTAGTGTCTGGTAAACATACCTATCTCTCCAGCAGGTCCTATTTATATCACAGGCAAGGTTTGTCTTTAGAATGGGTAATTCTGGTGCTGTTTATTTTGTGGATATGCAGGAGGTCCATCAAAGTGGGGTCTGACAATGCCCTGTATGCCAGGCAAAGATCTCCCCTCAAAAGCCTGTAGGAGACAGAATACAGGGTTAGGACCTTGAGGCAGTCTGCACAGGACATTTTATTTATGCCCCTATTCTCTAGTAAGGAACCTCTGTGGACATTCCATTTGTTGGATATGCCTGGTTAGGTCCATACCAAAGGGGGCATTGTACTTGATGATAGGTCTGATGAATGCCGAATACAGTGGAACAATGACTTCCTTGTACTTGGATGCCATACCTCTGTTTATAAGTTGCGCAACATAGAAGATGAGAGAACTATGACATGTCTTTTGCACCACTGAAAACCATAGAATTTTCTGAATGTTCTCAGCACTGGAAATAAACCTTTTCTTATGCTAATGTCACACCACTTTTAGAGTTTACTGTACAAGCAAGGGTAGGGTCAATAATTTAAGTAGGTCTGCTGAGCTGATTACCATGTTTAGGGTGGGTCAGAATGAAGAGAAGGACACATGAAAGTATTTCATGTGTAAATAAATAAAGCTGAACGCAAGAGGAGTTTTGACCACTATCTGCAGAAACTCGCTAACGTACAGTTTTGGTAGTCTGAGTGCTCTTATTTAAAGCTCCTGCACAGGTCTCATTACTGGAAGTGGTTTAATGCCAGTTGCAGGTGTCATGTTGACAGGTCCCATTACTGGTAGTGGTTAAATGCCAGTTGCAGGTGCCATGTTGTCACACAGGAGTTTACTGAAGGGGGAATCTCAGTATTGCAGCTCCCCTTCATTGTATTATAAAAAAAGCATTAGCTTCCCTAGTGTCGTCTTCAGTACTTTCTGGTTGGCCAATGTGCATAGATGTTTCTCACTTGTGATTTATTGGTGTTATTTATTCTGTGCTTTCACATTAATTCTCCTTTTCCATTCGCCACACAAATGGCACTTGCATGCCAGTGTTTCATACATCATCTGAGAATGATTCAATGTTCCCTTACATTAAGGCATCCTGCAGTGCAGCTTCCTGGAAATTTTATAGGCAAACCCTCATTGAAGGAAGTGTTGCCCAATAGCCAGCCATAACTTTTTAAGTACTTCCTGTGTAAGTTTTGGTAATGGTTATCCTTGCCTAGGTCACCAAGAGAACTGGCCTGCCTCACAGAAGATTTTCTTGGGTTTCAGCATTGGTGCTGACCACATTATTCTTGGAATGTTCCTGCACTTTGGAATCTTTTTCATTCTCATTTGTCATGTTTTCTCTGTGCTTTTTCTGTGTCGAGTAACTCTTACCATTTTAAGCCCTCATACTGTTTTGTTACCCAAATCCGTGTGTGTTTGAAAACAGTTCAGATCTGAATGAATTCTGCTATCAACTAAAAGCCTAGAAAATGAAATTTGGAAAGTGTTGCATACTGTATCTGGTTTCAGTGCTCTGCAGTTGTAGGAAGATTAGCAACATTAAATAAGTTGGGTGGCTTTACTACGTTATTATGAGTAAGCATGGAGTTGCTTGTAAAAATAATTGCACGTCTGTCAGGTAAGCCATCCGAAAAAAGAGGTTCATAGAACTTGTCCAAGATCTTGCCAACTTGTTGATCTGAATTCTAAAGGTCCATAACAGTTTCTAGAAAATGTACTTTGTCTTTGCTGATAATAACATGATGCTTTGGGGGAAGGTTATAGTTCTGTGTCACCTGAAGTAGGCTTGTTTATTTTGATTTGGACACACCACATTGTGTGATGATAAATAGATTGGGGGGTGAGACTAGAAAGTGGGAGATGGTGGATATTTCATTAGGTTTCATGTTAGCCTTGAGAGGGTACTTAATGACATAGAGTGATGTGGTTTTCAAATGTGCATATTGAAGTGGCAACAGATTGTAAGTTTTCAGAGTGGTCCACTGTTGTTGGCAACGTAAAAGACAGGATAAGGGTAATGGGGTGGACAACTGTGTGGACACTCTGATAGACCCAGCTTGACGTTAGGTCTCCCAGTACATCTCAGCATGTTCTTTGTGTTGCCTTTTCTGAAGGTTTCTGTAGACAGACTCTGTGGTCTACTGTAATATCTACATCATCTTTTTTTTTTCTGGTAAAGCAGTTGAGAAGATGGGTGGCTTCACAGCTCTTTTTCTTTACCAATTAAATTTTGATTCCTTTGTCGGTGTTTTTTTTTTTTTTTTTTGCGGAAAAACACGGCACTGAGGTGACTGAAAAGAAGCAGAGCGTTTGCAGAGGCCCGAAAGCTTCTTTCATTTGTATCCCTCAATCTAGCAGAAGATTTAACATCACAGGTCACTATTTTACTGGAGCAACAGAGTTTTTTTTTTTTTTTTGTGAGCTGGGGCTGGGAGGTAGAGAATTGAAATTGTTTTTGAGATGTGGTACCCAAAAGGTTACCCTTAAGGTTTGTTAGAGCATGGCCCAGACCCAGAGTTACTTCATGGTTTAACTTAGGTACTACCAGCATTTAAGGACCATGCTAAGTACATGCTAGAGCTTTCTGTTGGGCCATCCACTGATTCTGTGATTACTGTTTTTGCAATTTTTTTTCTCTTTCCACATATTCCTTCTCTTTCCACATATTCCTTTCCATTTTTGTGTGGTATGTGATTTAATCCCACTAGTCTGCCAGCTACTACCTATTTATATGTTCACAGCAAAGTACTAGATTAGCTGCCCTTCCAGGCCATTTTAAGCCTCGCCAATTTCCGTTTTACTCCCATTTGGTGTTAGATTGGCCTTACCCCATTCTGTGGTCAATAGTTATATATTACCCCTGAGAATAACTGGGGTCATACCAAAGATAATTTGAGGGGACACTTACATGGGCTTAAGCAATTAGCAGCTGCCTCTGTCCATTAGTAGAATAGGTGCATAGATCTAAATTGCACTTGAATATTGAAAGGGATGAGCTTTGTTTTACATAGATGGGGAGTATGTTCAAAAACAGCATTATTCTCTGTGAGATATACCTGTTCCTCCAAACCATTCCATTGATGTAGCAGAATAGGTTTACATCCCTACTCAGAATATTTCTAATAAAATTTGACTTGCTGATGTGCAGTGGGATTCAGGATGCCTTGTATGCCAGACCCAAGTCACCTCTTAGCAGTCTATATGATGTGGAGTATAGTGACAGGGGTGTGAGTTGGTCCATGTTAGGACACTGTTCAGGCCTTGTATCCTTTTAGTAAGGTATCAGTGCGGGTGTTCAGTTGTTGCATTTGCTGGACAGATGCATGCCAAAGGGGGCATTATACTTGATTGGGCTAATGAGTGATGTGTAAAGGGGAACAATGATATCATTAGATCTAGACATAATCCTTTTGTTTACAAGCTGTGTAAAATAAGAGGGACTTTCGTATGATCATGGACATGCTTTGCTCAAAAGTGAGTTTGCTGTTCACATAAGTTCTCATATTATGAACATCTGGCTGAACTCTTAGCAGTTAAAAGGTTAAACGAATGCATTTCTTTGTCATTTAATTTCAGGCCATGATTTTAGCACCAGTTATTTATTTGGGACAAATCTTCATGCAAGATGGCCAGGTTAATTGGGGATTGAATGATTGCTCCTAGCTGTCAGTCATCTGCAAACTTAGTCGGCAAGAGACCTTTGCTATTGGCTTCTACTTCAGAGAAATGGATGCCAAAGAGGAGAATTCCCAGCATAGAACCCTGGAAGACTCAATTGCTGATTAGTGTCTTTGTGCAGATAATTTCCCATTTTCATTTGCTGTGTTCTATCTTTGAGCCACTTGGCCATCCAGCAGAGTACATCAGGAGGCCACCTCCCTTTCTGTAATGATTTCTGCTTGTTCTTCTATGTGTATTTGCTCCTCAGGCTCATGTTATGTCCACAGATGTTTCCAATGTTTTAATGTAGGGGTTGAGGTATTTGAATCCACCTGTTTGTTTAACGAGAAACCATTTACCTGGTGTATTGTGATGTGATGCAGGAATGAATAGAAAGGGATCCATTTCTCCCTGGATTTGTCAGTTTGACAGGACCTTGATCTAGACAGGATCATTCAGTTGAGGGGTCTGTCAACCCTTCAGAAGTCTCTGATCTCTGGATTTAGAGAGCCACGATACCTGGAGTTGGCAGGGGAGTGCACATTACCTCCATGTACTCTTAATTATGTTGGTATAAGTTTTCTTGTGGCAAGTGTTCTAGAAAAGGAATGGTATCAGTGTGATGTTGGGTAGAGTTAAAGGATGTACACAATGTCACATCATCTTGAAGATAACAAAAGGGAAAGTTACTGAAACATGCTTTGCAGAAAAATGCTGCTGTCTAACAGTCTGCATATGTAGATGACTGCTGTTCCTCTTCATTGAAGAACTATGATTACTCTGAAGCCCCATGCAGGACATGGCTGGATAAACTGTCATGTAGTAAGTAAAAATGTGGACATGTGAGACCAGTGATGTAAGGGAGGGTAGGCAGGGATGTACTGATATGTAAGAAAGCTGCCCCCCCTCCCTGAAACATAAGGTATAGTTTTCTCCTCAGAAAGGAGCGAGAAGCGTACATCTGCCCATTGCACATGACAGTATCCAAGATCCACAGCTTAAGTAGAGTGAGGTTCTATGAGAATCTCTGAATCCGTGAAGGGAAATGGGAGTGTGAGAGGACAGGTATTGATTAGATTTCCTGCTCACCATAGAAAGCTGTGCCTGAGTTCTGCCGCTTTGCAGTCTGTTGTCTTTTTCCTGTGTACTGTATAATACCAGTGCAAAAAAGGCAACATAGTTCTGATCAGAATTGCAGAATCTGTGGATTCTATCATAGCTGTAGTGGAAGTTTTCGTATTGTCATCGGTCTACAAAGTAGATGGAAAGAAAACATCTGTAAAAGTGTAAATTTCTTGGCCTGCACTACCCCCAAAATGTTGAGAGAAAACATCTTCTCCAGCTTCAACCATGGAGAAGCAAGAACTTGAAGACCATTCTGCTGTCTCCAACTGGAGTTAAGAAAAATACACTTTATTGTCACAGAAAAATAAAAAAAAAATGTTAAGCACTTGTGTTCTTAGGACTTCCAGAACTATTTGTGAATAATGCACCAAGCAAATGTTGTTGCCTCACCTGATCACATATTGTAATTTCTTAAAGGCAATTGGAAAATTTTTCATAAAAGGAAGATTAATATTTTTAATAACTCACAAGTAAAGATATTAAAATACAAACATTAATGAGCCAAATATAGCAATACTGTTTAAAAAACACACATCAACTTATTAGTGAGTTATAATTCCGGAAACTATTTCATTCAATCCTGGCTTAGTGGTGGCATTCACTTTTAGCTGCCACATTAATTTGTTGCTTCCCAAGAACAAACCACTGGGTGAGTTGCCTACCAAATTAGTGTCTACCATATGGGCAGATATTAAGTACAATCTTCACTTTATAGAGATTCCAATTGTGAGTGGGGAAATATTTGCAAAGTTGGAGGTCACAGTGTGTCTATCAGTTCCTCCTAAACCAGTTTTCCAATATGTATAGTTTGCAGGGGTATGTGTGCAACAGCTGGCAAAGGTATCTTACAAAATGCTTTACTCTTGTTACAGTGAATCTTTGGAATTTTGTGTTTTTGAGCTTGAATGGATTTTCAGACAGAAATTTGTAATGTACTGCACTGGTTGAAAGTTCATGTTTTTATCAAATTTTGTGGTCATTTGGATGACCATTACAGTCCTTGCATTTTTGATAAGTAGCTAGGCAGACACTGGGTCACCCTTGGGAAAAGTACATTATGGGGTATTTGGTGCATCTCAAAGCCAAAGAAACTCTCGTTATTGGATAGACAACTGGAGAAGAGAGATCCCTTTAGACAGGAGACTGCTCTGTCACTCACCTCCAGAGTGTAACGGAAATCTTATTCCCAAGGTCTCTGTCCACATTATTGAAAGGTCAGCAACAGCACCAAAAAAAAAACAAAGCAGAGATGAAAACCAGTAGCATGATTTTGAGCATCAGAAATGATCCCATAGTCAGTACTTTCTTTTGGAAGCTGATGTGGTTAGGGCATGTAAAATTAAATGATTCGATATTCCACCACACGATAAGAGGAGTCAAGGAGATCAATGTGGTAAAAGTAGGTCATGTGTTCTAGAAATAAATCAGACCTTCCCCAACTCCATGGCGTAAAGGGATGAAGCCTTTGCTATGACCGAGATGACCAGAGACTGATTTAGTGGCTTGAGCCTCCAGATACGGAAGGCTTGGAATACGTGGCTTTGTTGTCGCACTGTCTCTGGGAGTGAGCTAGAAAGGGTGTCGTTTCATGATAAGGACACATCTCCGATGATGGGAATGTGCTGTAGTCCTGGAACAGATTACCAGCAATACTTGAGCATCTGAAAGGTGAATCTAGCAAGCATGTGCAGTGCTGCCTATGACATAGTTAGCTCCACCCAGTAAAATCCTCCACCCTGTCATGTGGGAATACAGTATGCGACACTGCAGGCTGCTGCACTTCCTTCCCCTGCCCAACCTGCCGTCGGTGCAGTCCCAACCCTGGCAGATTGTACTGGAGACACTTAAGGATAAATGATGCAGCCTGGGTAGATGATGGTTGGCTGAGGGAAAGCAAATGCCAAGGGGAAAAATGAAATGCATCAAGCCTTAAATGATCTCTAGGAATGAGGTTGATGTCTGGTTGAAGGTGGTCATAGTCAAAATTGACTCCCAGCTAACATAACTAACTGCTTGATATTAGGGTAGCAAATAGTATAGCCATGCTTATCCTTTGGCCAGTCAAATTATTTGTGAGCAGTAAACCACATGTCCAGGGTGAAGGCATGAAGCTAGCTGCTGATTACCAAGTAAAGTAGGAACTCTGTTAAGGATCCCTACCTGTGGTACCCACTAAAGGCTTTTGGGGTGGAGCAGTCGTCATTCGTGGGTGTGATAGTATGCTGTGTAGACTGTGACATTTTGGAGGAGGACTAAGAGTAATATGAGCAAGAAGGTGCTTGACTGTATTTAAGAATTTACTAGATTATACACACTGTTCATGCAGCCATGATTCAGAAGCCATGTCAGAGCTGAGATGGAAGTCTCAGGGGAAGTTGATTATAATCTTTTCCATTTCAGTGCATCTGTACATAACACATTTCTGTTTGTGCTGTTAAGGGATGTTGTCAGTGGAATTATTTTGATTACCCTGGATGAGAACTGTAACCTTTTTTAATAAGAGTAACAGATGAAATCACTATGCAAGCAGGGATTATGCAGTGTCATGCTAGCTTTCAGAGAAAAATGTACTTAATTTGGTCCTTAGTTTAATCTTGTCATGTTTTTTCTCCCCCCCTCAGTGAGACTTCTCAGGCAGACTTGCAAATGGGAGACGATTCTACGCTCGATATTAGTGCTGACCATCCAGCGAGTGAAGACGGTATGTGCACGTTAAGTATTTAACACTAAATTTGATGGGTGGATGTGATTAACGTATGGGGCTGAAACTTGGAAGGATAGCAAGAATTATTAGCATGGAAGAGATTTGTTTCCTTCAGCAGGGCTTTCTTTTTTTCTGTCCATTATTGTTTTTATTGGTCACATCTCTAGTGTTCATTAAGCCAGCATTTATCAGTTACTCTAGTTTTTGCTTGCTTAGTTTTGGTCATGTAGGTGCTTTTCTGAAGTGCTGGTGTTAGATCTCCATCTTTATTAAGAAAGTTCAAGGAAAGCAGTTGCAGATAGCTCCATTGTGTACAGGGATAAAGCCCCTGTTATGATGCAGGAGACCCAAAGTTTAATAACATCCTGGGAGCCCATATAAGCCAGCAGGGTACGATGGAAGTGAGCAGCTGTTGCTGGTTCGCCCAACCTGGGGGGGCAGCTGTGGCTTGCTACAAGGGTTACACCTAGTAGGAGCATTAAATGTTGCAGCACGGGACTTGTGAGCACAAACTGCAGAGTGCATTTGCACTGTTGCTCCAATGTGAATTCAGCATGTGGAGAGAAGCTTCTTTTTAAAGAAATAACCAGCAATGTAGCTCAGAAGAGCTGCTGAAGGAGGTGGTCTTCCAGAGAAAAGGGTAGGCTGTGTTGCAGGACCAGCAAGCTGGCCCACTCCCTACCCACTTGACTCTTGCCCCTAGGTTGATTGGCCCAACTGAGATTCCCAAGCAGGAATGAAAGGTTCATATATATCTGTTGCTTAGCCTGTGGATGTCCATCACCTGGCACCAGAGAACAAATTGAACAATTATTTAAAGGCAGAAGAGCCATCAGGCAGATCTTGGGAGGGGTGAAAAAAAAAGTTAAGGACCTCTGAGGCCTTTTTGAACTTTTCTATGCAAAAGCACCTATGCACAGATATAAATGATTATACATTATCAGAGTTTATATCTGTTTTTATTTTGTGTACCTGATCTGAATGATAGTAAGGTTTGCTTATTTGGGTATGCAGCATCGTCATACAGTGAGTCACATTTTTTTCATGATTTCTGGTACTTTAAGGAAAGGTGGTGCTGTCAAGAGAAAAAGCCTTAAATTTTACAAGTAGCGTTTAAAGTTGACCAGCTAATCCTAGTATGTTACTTTTGTTCTTCTTTTTCAGTTTGAGGTAGAAAACTTAAAAAAAATCCTAACTCTGGAAGCACTGCATTAATTTAGAGGTCCATTAGATGGTCATGAGAGCTCAAAGGTTCCAAATGAAACGATGCCACTAAAGCAAAACTCAAGCACCCAATTTTAATAAGAACACTGATGCCTTTCATAAGTAACTGCATCTAAGAGAATTTAGGGATGATTCCATAGTATGCTAGTAATAACTGGAAATATTAGATGATGATAAATGATTCTTTTCAAAGTATTTCTGGTTACTAACACAGAGGATGGTTTTCCTAGAAAACTACTCCCCAGCTGGTATGAAAGAAATTGCTGGCTTGCTTCAGTGTGTTGCTGCGGATGCAACAGAAAAGGAAGGCAGTAGTACTTTTTAGGGCACTGGTGATGGATCTGTATGTTTATCAGTCTTTTATTTTAAGAATGAATTCAAAAGGTGTGTATTTGGAATAGTCACTGGAGGAAAGATTTTTTTTTGTAAATTGTCAGTGTGTTAGAATCAGCTTCCTCCTGATATCAGGAATCAAAAGAAAAAATACATTTGTTCTAGAGTAAGCTAAAAGAGCATTTATTTGCTTAAAGTGAACAAATGTATATTTGGGACAATGACTAGCACATGTTCTTGGGCAATTCTGAACTGAATTAGCACATTACTAATTCTAACCTGAGGAAAAAAAATTTAAATGTACTTGTATGTAAATATGTATGCACAATGTTTCTAGAATAACCAAGGAATTGTGCAAATGTCTGCTGAATGGTAAAGATTTATTGTTACTTGTACATGTATATTTCCTTCTTTTGTGCATTGTCTCACATACTCATTGACATCTGTTACTCTGTATCATGGACATATAACCAACTGATGGTCCTTTTCAATCATTCTGTTCTTTCACTGAGCTCAGGTCATAGCTGAAGGAGTCTGTGGGCCAATCTTTATATTTAACTAGTTGAAATGAAGTAAAAAAAATGGTTAACTTACTTTCAGAAGACCCAGTTTATGTTAAGTGGTTATTGTTCTTTATAAATATTTCTAAGCCCTTTCAGAAGTTTCCTTTCTTGAATGTTTTTGTAACTTTGCCATTACTTAATGTGAAAATGCACTTTATTAGACTGCTTATTACAAGAAAGTATTTGAAATTTTGTCTTTATATTCTAAATTATTAAATGCATGAAATGTAGTCTTAGACCTGTCACTTAATAATTTTAACCTTGGATAGTTTTTTAGCATTAACACAAACCAACAGACGTATCCAAAAGGATAAAAACTAATAAAATGAAAACCGAAAAAACAGGAAAGTAAATCCGCCTTTAATGCACAGAATAAGCCTTCACAAACTAAGCACTTTCACCATTTCCCAATGGCTTCTTCAGAGTCAGTGATAGGCTCAACATTACAGCTTATTATATTATGACATCACCACGCTCAAACCAATAATTTTAAAACTCAATAAACCAATTATTCAATACAAAAAATGTATATATGTATGAATATATATGTTAAAACATACTATAGTTATAAACATATATAAAACATTCTATTTACATAACCCCTACCTATATATCATAAACTTCCACATCTTATAAAAAATGTATGTATATGCAATACAAAAAACAAATGAATATCAAATTCTTCTATAAATATTATACATTATATGTCATTCCTCACCTAAGTAATGCATCCCCTATAAGAAAAGATATATATGTAAATACTAATGAAAATTAACAAATAAATGCATGAAAAAATGTAAAGTGTTACATATACACATTTTACTAAGCCTAATTTATATTAAATAACTTCTAATGCTCTTTATATGCACAGTACTATATGTCCCAACTTTAAAAAGTTTTCTTTTTTTGCACTTGATAGGGTAATTTCAAGTGAAAGAGGTGGGGATGACAAACTTAGGGTTGAGATTCTGGAATTTAACTGGCAGATCAGGCTTAATGCCATTATAGGTTCATAGGTTCATACTAGGCTATCTGCCCGAGGGCATTTACAAGCCTAGCCCATCGTTTTGTGGCTTACGCCACCCCTTTAGTATCGGGAACTATACCCATTATTTTGCTGTGCCTCTGTCGAGCAGTAACACTGAGGTAATCCCTGGGGTATATCTGCGATCTCCCATCCATTGGTCAAGATTTCTCTTGAACAAGGCCAGCGAGGTGCTCTGCCTCACATATACCGGGATTTTGTTCCACAGCATAGGGAGTCTTTGGGTGATGAATCTATCCCTCCAGCACGCCCTATTAATAGCCGTGTCGAGGTTTAAGTCTCCCGCCCTTGTGGCTCTGATGGATCTAGATTTTTGAGGTGAAGCATATTCATCAAATCTGGGTTTGACATGGCCTTGTATGTTAGGCAAAGGTCACCTCTGAGCAAGCGGTAAGCGACTGAATAGAGCTGGAGTTCTTTCAGTCGGGCAGCATAGGACAGATTTTTGAGACCCTTTATCCTTTTGGTGAGGAACTTTTGTGGCCTCTCCAGCTGCTGCAAGTGTCGGGTCAGATACATTCCGAATGGGGCATTGTACTCAATCATTGGTCTGATGAGTGATGAGTAGAGGGAGACAATGACCTCCCTTGATCTAGAAGAGAATCCCTTCATGATAAGGTGGGCAATGTAGAAGGTCTTCCTAACTACTTTAGCTACATGGGTGTCGAATGACAGACTACTATCAACCTGGGTCCCCAGGTCCCTGATAACTTCTTCTGTGCTCAGTGGATTGCCACCTGTTTGGTAGCTAGGGGTAACCTTGTTTTTCCCGAAGGGTATGACTATGCATTTTTTGGCATTTAACTTTAGGCCATGGCTCTGGCACCAGTTATCCGTTTCTGTGAGACCCTTCTGAAGGATATCTGTGTCAGATGTGTTTTCTACTATGGCCCAGTTTGCAGTCATCTGCAAACTTTGTCAGCCATAACCATCCTGTGTTTGCTAGAAGTAGATGCCAAACAAGAGTGGGCCCAGGACTGAGCCCTGTGGGACACCACTTGTGACAGGCTTTGAGTCTAACATGGCGCCAGCAACTCTGACCCTGTGGGTTCTGTCACTCAGCCAGTTTGCAACCCATCTTGTGATGTATGGGTTAATATTTAAGCTGATGAGTTTTTCAATGATACCCAAGTGGGGTATTGTATCGAAGGCCTTCGCCAGATCGAGGTAGGCTGTATGGACTGCCTTTACCTCATCAATGGCTTTGGTGACTGTTTCAAAAACGTCAACCAAGTTTAAAAGGCATGATCTGCCTTTGACAAAGCCAAACTGGGTTGGATCCAAAGTCTGCAAATTCCCTATGTCTTTATTTATGAGGTCCATTATGATCCTCTCCATGGCTTTGCAGATAAGGCTTGTCAAGCTAATGGGCCGGTAATTTCCAGGGTCGGTGGAGGCACCGCCTTTGTGAAGTGGGACCACAGTTGCAGTGCGCCACTCCCTGGGTACGTATCCAGAGGTAAGACTTTGATTAAACAGCTGTCCTAGCTGTGGGTTTAATTCCTCATTGAGTTCGTGGAGCACACAGCCGGGGACACCATCAGGTCCCATGGATGCTGTGTTTTTTGCTTTGGGAGAGAGCAGTTCTCACTTGGGCATTGGAGATGTTTGGGGGGCTGCAATCATTTGGTATAGATATCTCTCCTTTTGGGGGGGAGGGGGGGAGAAGTTTGCACTGAACCTGTCAGCCAGTATGTTGGCAATGTCCGTAGGATCAGTAATCTTCACATCATTTTGAACTAGTTCTGAGCATATCTGGGAGTTTCCTCCCAGGTTTCTAACATAGCTAAAGAAGGCCTTATGATTGTCTTTTGAGTCTTTAGCTATTTTTCTCTCAAAATTTGCTTTGGATGATATCTATTTTTCCTTTATTGAAACAAAGAAGTTATTTAATATAAATTAGGCTTAGTAAAATGTGTATATGTAACCCTTTACATTTTGTCATGCATTTATTTATTGTTAATTTTCATTAGTATTTAGATATGTATCTTTTCTTATAGGAATGTATTACTTAGGTGAGGAATGATATATAATGTATAATATTTATATAATAATTTGATATTCATTTGTTTTTTGTACTGCATATACATAATTTTTTATAAGATGTGGAAGTTTATGATATGTAGGTAGGGGTTATGTAAATAGAATGTTTTATATATTTTTATAATAACTATAGTATGTTTTAACATATATATTCATACATATATACATTTTTTTGTATTATGGTTTATTGATGTTTTAAAATGATTGGTTTGAGCATGGTGGTGTCATAATATAATAAGCTATAATGTTGAGCCCATTGACTCTGAAGAAGCCACTGAGAAATAGTGAAAGCGCTTAGTTTGTGAAGGCTTATTCTGTGCATTAAAGGCAGATTTACTTTCCTGTTTTTTTCGGTTTTCATTTAGTTATTAGCATTTTAGCATTCCCCTGACCCAAATTACATACATCATGGGGTCATGGCTGCCTTCTTTCTTTGGTAAGAAGTGAGACATCTCAGAGGTCAGCTTCCCACAGGATGTCATCAGCAGTTAGTTGTGCATTGCTTAATAAAGGGTTACTGACAAAATTATATCATGTAATGCACTGGTGCCCTCTACTTTGATAGTAGGATGTTGAATGCAGATCTTGTGGAAACCTGGTCAGAAATCTAGCAGAAGTAGTCTTTTCAGAGGGAGCACCCCGATACCCTATTTTTGGAAAGCAGCTGCCCATCCTTGTGCTACTTGTTTGTACTATTTCCATGGTCAGACAGGTTTACTTTCAATAAATTTTCCTGCTCTTGGAAAATTGCCATTTAAGATCCACTTTCACCATGCAGCTTCTCTTCTGTCTGTACCTGATCAGGTGGAATGCACTCAAAGCATTACCATTTTCCAGAAGCTATACATACATACATACTTTGTGCATTTGAGTCACAATAATGGCTTCACTGTACCACTGTCCATTTACTAGGAGTAATTGTATATTCTGATATCTGCATCTTTCCCTTCGGTACAGCACGTTAATAATAGCAGGACTTGAGCACCCCTCTTTACATTAAAATATTATACTCTGAGGATTCCCCCTCACAGGTGAAATTGGAATCTGTAGCATCCTAAATGGGATCATTTTAATTCAGAGTTTGTGTTGTACTACAATACTTTAAATTGTTTCCATTTGGTTAAGGCAGTAAATTTCAAAGACCAATTATAATGAACACTTATGTTGTACATCTATCACGACAGTGCTATTAGACAAGTCAACACCCCCAACTCCCGCCACCACCCTTCCACCAATGGTATTCATTTTGTCTCATTTAAGGCTAGCGGAATGTTTTAATCGTCTGGCAACCACCCAGATACAAGGAGGCATATCAAGAGCAGTAAAACATTTGTCTCAAATTATTTTTTTTCCTCCAGAGTGTGAACCAATAGAAGCAACAGCAAAATTTGACTATGGAGGAAGAACTGCCCGGGAACTGTCGTTTAAGAAAGGAGCGTCTCTGCTGCTTTACCATCGAGCATCAGATGAGTGGTGGGAAGGTCGCCATAATGGAAGTGAAGGTCTCATACCTCATCAGTACATAGTCGTCCAAGATGTGTAGGTTTTCCTGTACACTAAGTTGCTTGACATAAGTCCTGCTTTTTGCGATGTTGTAATATTTTTACTGTACACATGTGAAAAAATTCTGTAGTTAGAGTTCTCTGTTCGGTGACGGCTTACTCAGGAAGCAGTTGTGAAGTTACTCTGTCTTCTCTGTTTTTGTTAATACTGCATTAAAGAAGCAGTATGTGATGGCTACTTCAGGATTTGACTTTGTATTCTAAACTTCAATCTTTCCACACTTTGAACTGTACAAGTATAGGCTTCCATAGGCATCAATATATATCAAAATATTCTGAAGTAGGAAATGGTGTTTTGTGTGCATGAAAAGGTTAAAGGTGGAACAGGAAAATGCATGATGAAGGGGGATCTGTTTTATGCCTTTTGTTTCCATTTGCAACTCAGTGACTTTTGTGCTGAAGGATTACCATATGTTTGATTCAGTCATGTGTTAGACATATTAAACTGTAACAGATTGAGTGTGTCATATTTTTGAGGTCTTATATTTTCTCCTTTCTGGTTGATAAGGTAGAAAATATATTGCTAGCCGTCACAAATCACCTCTGTCTCTCTTGGCTAATGCTCCAAGTGTGCATTTTTTAGTGCGTAGAGTTTCCGTGGTCTGCAAACCCAGCAGGCGTTGGTGACATGCTGACGTGACTTCCTGTAGATGGGTTTTGATATGTTGAGAAGTACTGTAGTTCTTTGAAGGTAAAAGTGCTTAACACTAATTCTCCTAATCTCTTAAGTAAACCTCTCAGCCCTCTTCAACATGTCATTAACGAGGCATCTCTTAAACATAAGCTTTAAGGGCAACACTTGAAGAAAAAACTTTGTGCATGTCTTGCAAGGAAGGGTAATGTACAGCTGCTTTCTAAATGGGCCCTCTTGAATATCTGACTATGCATGACCGTTTACACACCACCGATGTTTTCCTTCCCCTTTTATTGCTCTTTTGTAGGCAGTTTCCTTTTTCCTACCTGAAGGCTATTTCATGCTGTTGGTGGCTGAATGCCTGTGCCAAGGCTTTCCTTTCCTGATGCCTCTCATATATTCATAGCTGCCCTTGCAGGCCATCTTAAGCCTAGCTGATTTCTCTTTTTATGCATGAAATAATCTATCCCATTTGGTTATAGATTGCCTTTACACAACTCATGGTCAATAATTGTATATTAACCTTAAGGAGAATAACTGGGATCTTACCATAGATAATTTAAGGGGACCCACTCATGGGGTAAAGCATTTAGGAGCTATATCTGTCCATTGTTAGTACACAGGGCAATCCTGAGGTAAATTTTTCTGTTTGACATCCATAGATCTAAGTTGTGCT